>NC_068367.1:53052852-53102852 GCF_020536995.1 Dreissena polymorpha
TATGGCATACACAAGTCACAATTAATGCTATACAAGATAAACAAATTTATTTATCAGAAAAAAAGCATTTACTCAATTTTTGTTCCTTGTTTTATGTAGATTTGTAGGATGCAAGAAAATAATATTTGTTTTCTCATTTGCGCAATTTCTAATATTTGTTTAATAAGCATACTAAAACGCATAAAAATCACGTACCTAGTTTATCATTATTCAAACTAAAATGTTCTGGAATATATAAGAATAAATCGCTAAATAAATCAAGACAACGGTATGTTTGGTCCGGTTTACAAATGTTATTTCTTTTATTCAATAAAATTCAAATTGAAAATCCAGTTACCGCAAAACCAATCGAAATAATGTTAGATTCTTCCTCTCGAAACGGTCATTTTCATCGGCAGCTGTAATACTATTGCCAGCCTAATGTCATAATTTATCGGAATTAATCAGAATTCAATGTGGCCATAAAACCTCCGCATTGTTTGGAAACCGGCAGTTGCAATTCAAGTCATTCACGGTCGCATTTCAGCAAGTACACGATAAAGTGTCTACGTCAACACATAGCTGCTTATTAATTAAGAAAGTAACGAACATTTGTATTACCAACACATGCATTTATTTATACGTATCGGTATCAACTATTATAGCGAAACGAAAAAGTATTTGTAAACACGTCATCGCACACCTGACATTTTAAGGTTAAGAAACTACCCATCTGATTTGTATTCATGATTTTCAGAATACCGTGCTTCAATCTTAATATAAACAAACAGGTACGTAAACTATTTATCATCAATCCATTTAGCTCAAAAGCGGAAGTGTTATTATAAGGTGTTGAAGCGAGTCCTTTCATGTGATTTTACCTTTTTGGAAACTGTCCTAGCAATATCCCGTTCTCATTTGAATGAATAATGCACAACTCACTTTTGCAACTGTTGTTTGCACTATTATTATTGTAGTATTCTTATATTATTATAGTATTCTTCCAGAGTACAAATTTTAAATCACGTAGTCATGTGGTAGCAATTTTGCAATCGTACAATAATATAAAAGTGTTTGCTTACCTCAAATCGACAACTTTATAACAACGTTCATTTAGGAAGAAAATGAGCTGTTTTGAATATAATGTATTTGGAACCCTGTCACATTCTAAAACGTCTTTAAGTTTCACATGTTCGCAGCCAACCGACATATGTTTACCTCCATTTAGAATGCAAATACAAATATTAATAGATATATAACAGTAAAAAACCTTGGGCAATTTGCGTTAAATTTCGGGTAGATAGCAGCGGTAGTGACAAAGGAAACTCGCATTATTGGTTTCGATATGAATCGTTAACTGGTGCTCTTTGCTTTAGATCCCCTCTGCAGCCGTATAACCCCTCGTGAACCATGTCGTTTCGTTCAACTTAATATTTATTATGGCAGAGAGGTTTGTTTTTTAAATAAAGTTAGTGTAATTAAAATTCGCTTATTTTTATGCGGAACGGTTTTTACGTTCCTTCCTTGTTGAATATGGTTATGTATAATATGTTTTCTTAATTATTTTGGTATTGACACAACACAGTAATTCGGTGTATATTTCGGTAATGAACCGCATATTCGAAGCCGATGACGAGTTATTATTATTAGCTTGTTATACAAATGTCCGAATTATTTCTATTACAGAACTTGTTGTGTAAGATAATACCACGCCTGACGAGTACATTAATCTTGCAAGAATATTTTAAAAATTGTATTGGACGGTTTCTACCTTAACGAAAGCATTGAAATGGAAGTGTGTATGCGTCCTTCAAATTGATGCACTGAATATGATGAGATAGGCAACGCAATTATCGTTGTACTGTTTATGTGTTTATTGTTTATTATTTCAAGCAATGATTACAGACATGCAGCAACGATTGTGTATGCAAAATGTAAATTTTTAATGGATGGATGAAATATTCAAAGTTCATGCTGAAATCATATGTTTATATTGAATGTTCCTTTCCTGATTATATATAGATAATAATAATAAATAACATGTTTTACATTTATAATTATAGTATGCATCATCGATACATGTTCGTGTACAAGCATTGGTCCCCTAAACTCAAAGCAAGCCCTAGTACAGTCGGTAAACATTCAGTAAGACGCTCCAAATGTACGTTTATGAAAACAAAAAGTATTTTCAAATTTTCTTGCAACGTGATTATTTTAATGTTTTTGCAGTATTTCAATTGAAAAGTGTGTGATAACACTAATAATTCTTTTCATCCTTGTACAGAAACATATTCGGTAGTTCTGACATGAATATTCTAGTTTTTTATCTAACTCGATACGGTATTTAGACGAAAAGAAATACGCGTAGGTTACACTTTATATGTTGAATTGTACAATACATATAGAATGTTAGAGAAGCAATCAAACCAGAGTCATTTTTATGTCACTCTTGGGTCTTAACAATCTTCTTTTGTTCGCCACCACAGGAGATAACAAGGGTACCGCATAACAAGCGCAATGTTTGCATCACCCCATGTAAAACCAATATAAATGTTTCAAACTCGAAACACAAAATGGGTTCATCTAAAATGTATGTACTGAGTAAAAATGCAATAAAAAACGCCAATATAACTTAAATACTTTTAAAGTTCATGTAGGAATCAAAACTATATATGTAAAAATACTGTATTAAATCCTCAAATGTAAAACCAATACACATGTAAAATTGCTGAAACACAACATGGGTTACATCTTAAATATATTTAATTATAAACACTAAACTAAAAACATCGTCACCGTATCTTTAATACCACTCCTTCATCAAATATCATTTCCGAGTAAATGTGATGACCTTCACATTTAACTCGTGGTTATTGTAGCAAGAAGTTATGCGTGGTTGTTATGCTTTTCGATTGATTAATTCTGTTTTTTAAATATTCAGCTAAGAAGTAATATTTGGGACGCGTTGTACACAAATGTCTTATGATCCATATGCGGGCAGCATAACTCAGACTAGTCTGGTCGGGAGCTCATCTGACCGGTAATTAAACAATAAAACTCTGCTTGGCTAACTACCTGATAGCGTACCTACTGACCCGACTGCGCAAGTATGCTGGTTATTGTAAAACGACGCTAATCACATATGGCATAAATAGAGAATACCATGTTAGTGTGATTGTGTACTTAAATTTATCGCTCGAGTGAAGAAAGGTTTACATGGCGAGGCTTGCCGAGCCTTGTAAGCCTTTCTGAGACGAGTAGGATAAATTTAAGTACACAATCACACTTACATAGTATTCTATTTATCCCACACTATATTTTTAAATTTAATTTATTCCTGATGCAATACAAAAAGAAGTCTTTAATTAATAAAAACAAGCAAAAACACATTTAATCAACTGAAAATAACATTGCGTAGTAATATTAATTGTGATCTTTCCCGTTTAGGGAACTCGAAATAGTCCTTAAGAATTCCACGCAAAAGAAGAGTAACGAGACAAAATATCGCGTTACGCCTCGATTCAAATTTAATCAGCGTTCCAAATGTTACAAACTCAAGTAGAACACATACGGTTGTGTTCAAACTACAATTCTTGTTTCACCACTGTAAAATACCAAAAACACAAATGGCTGCCATTTTGAAATTTACAAAATGTGTTAACGCCTATCAGCATTTATCCCCGCCGATATAGTTAATTTTAGTCTATAAACAACTCTTCTTTTTACACCCTTTTTACTTACTGACATAAAAAAGTAAAATATTTACTGGTTATTGATTGTTCTACTCACCGAAATTGTGTGATAACCTTGTTTATTTTCGTAAAGAATAATTTGTTTCTATGACGAGTTAAAATTCTGGACACATTTTCTTAATCGCCATCCATCTTTTTCATTTTAAAGCACTGGATGAAAGCAGGCAATTCCTTGTGGATAGACATTCTTTGATCGACTGACAAAGGAACGACTTATTCATCAAAGAAATTACCCTTTTAATTCAACATCGATTTCCTTCGAAAAGTTGAAGCCTAAAGAACAATTCACTGACACTTTTTAAATTTAATCCATCAATTGTTCAACAAAACATCGCGTTATTCGAGTACATTCGACATTTTAACGAAATCGAAAATGCAGTCTCACCAGTTTCATTCCAGTTTAATATCCCAACACTGTTTATCACATTCGTAATATTATAATTATCCATCGTAAACACACACACTCGTTAAACGACTGCGTACCCAATGACCTGAACAATCAGGGGTGAAAGGCCAAAAAAGTAGTCCCTATGTACATGTTCTAAAATATATGTGAGATAAACCTTATCTAAACATATCTATGGGATAAACCTTATCTTTTCTGTATGAGTCCTATTATGTTCTATAAAATAATTTAGCTGTAGGTTAAAGTCCGTTTTCGCATGCCGCGGCTTATTTATTTCGATTGACCATGTCATGATACTGACATGGTACATGGTATCTCTGCGGCAGAGCTGTACTTTTACATATATATGTTTAATTGCTCAAATTAAACATAAAATAATATGATACATAAACCTACATACATATGATACTAACTTTATATCTTCTAAAAAGTTATTTAATTTCATTTACAGGTAAGTAGGGGATTCAAACGAAATTGGCATTGTTTGAAACTGGAACTCGGTTTAGGGATATCAGGTTGGTGACTTAACTTGTTGACAGCAGCGTTTTTTAAACGTATACGATACAGCTACATCATTTACAAGCGAATAAAAATGCAATGTGCCCGAAAAGGGCCGTTATTTTATTGTTCATAAATGAACAAGTCTTATTTAAACTGGCTAAAAATCAACATTTATCGTTTAGAAATAGTCCGGTTGATAATGTGTTACGGTCGAAATATATTATATGTCCATGTCCAGAGCGCATGTTATTCACATAAAAGTTTGAGCATAATGACATTATTATCATTTGAAATGCCTATTTGACTTAAAGGGGCCTTTTCGTGTTTTAGTAAATTGACAAAATTAAAAATGTTTCAGATTCGCAAATTTTCGTTGTAGTTATGACATGTGTGAGGAAACAGTTATACTGAAAATTAACCATGCGATTAAATATCCGTTAAATGCATCTTTTGACGATTTAAAAACCTGAAACGATTTAATAATTTGGAGAGCTCGTTTGTTGTCGTTATATTTTGTGATACTAAGATGATTGCTTGTACAAAGTTTAACATTCATCACTCATGGCATGAGCACAGGTGACCAAGTGGTCTAAGCGATAGACTTCCAGGGGTCAGAGGTTCGAGCCCAGTTAAGGGTTACTTTTTTCTTTCTTTATTTTTTTTACTGGAGCTTTTTAGATCCAATGTTTACATTTATCAATATAGAGCCTTTAATGACAAAATTCAATACATGCCAAAATCTGTGAAAAGGCTCCTGTAAGGAAACTCTAAAGTCATAAGAGAATGTTATAACTCGTTAATTCAAAACGTATGACATATGCACATAGAATAGCTTATTATGAATTGAATGTAAACAGCGGTTAAAGTGTTATAAACATGTATTGTATTATGTTGTTTATAAATTGCATTACACAGCACTATTGTCCAAATACACTTTCCCCATACAATAGAATACAATACGTCAGTGACCGAAAAACAACTGTATGTTTGTACATGTATTATCAGGTGTTTTGTGCGTCAATGTGTGTTACTCAATATGCATATGTGTGCTTGCATTTTCTTTTTAAATTGCATACATTTCAATTCAAATAGTATATATCACAGATTCAACTTGAGTCTATATCAAAGACATATTCTAATATCAATAATGCATATATATGTCCTCACTTCTCTCAGTATGTTTGGCTTGTAGATGTTTCTTAACCATTCATTTAAATATATCAATATTTTCCACTTGTTTGATGTCCTCCGGAAGGGTATACCAGTCTGTAGACCAAGAGTATTTGAACGTCGTTTTGAAATAAGCATTTGTCACAGTTGGTATTATAAAATTACTTTTACCAGAGCTTGATGGTTTTTCAAAGTTCTTGCTGAGATATGAAGGACATTTTCCATAATAAATTTTATGCATATGACTTAATTGAAGTTGTTTCACTCTGTTTTCCACATTTAACATTTTCAAATGTACAAAATCATCATTGGAAGTGGAGATTCTTGATTCGTAATCTTAAATAAATATGACAATTTTATTTTGCATAATGTGTAATTGTTTCGTTTGGGCTTTATTTAAAATATGGAACTAAGATGAACAACAGTTATTAAAATGACACTGTAAAAAGCTGAACTTAAAAGTTTTCTAGAATTAAAATCTAAACAAGTTTTGTGTCTGTATAAAAATTTAAGTTTTGCATTTACTTTAGAAACGATGTTATTTACAATATAATCACCAGAGAGAGTATCATCAATCTGAAGGCCCAAATTCTTAACCTTTTTAACATTTTCTATTGTATGGCCATTACATTTTAATGGAGACACTCTCAGTTTGCTTACTTCGTATTTGCTCAAACATAATATACTCTGTTTTGCCGAGATGTAGTGATAACTTGTTATCCCCTAGCCATTCAAAACAACATTCTAAAACATGACCAAGCTTTTGGGATATAAAAACAGGATCTTTATGACTAAATAAAATTGTACTATCATCAGCATATAAAATGAGTTTGCATTCTTTGTCTATGCTTATAGTCATATCGATCACGTAACAAAGAAAGAGAAGAGGCCCTACAATACTGCCTGGTGGCACTCTACACGAACCTGGGTTAGAATTAGAGGAACACTTACCAATACTAACAATTTGACTTCTATCTGAAAGGTAAGATTTGAACCAGGGACTTGATCGTATGCCCATTACATCTAGTTTACCAAAAAGAATATTGTGATTAACTGTATCGAAGGCCTTTTGTGGATCCAACATTATCATTCCAGTATACAATCCTTTTGAGGTATTTAATTTAATAAAATCTAGAAGATGAATAAGACAACTCTCGGTAGAATTTGGTTTTCTAAATCCTGATTGATGCTCATAAAAAATATTGTTTGACGTACAAAAAGATTCCAATTGAATGTACACTGCTCTTTCTAAAAGTTTAGAAGTTACACTGAGTATACTGACTGGCATATAATTTCAACATCTTACTTACTATCTTTTTTGTGCAAAGGCTTAAGCCTAGATTGTTTAAAATCACCTGGAACACATCCCTCAGATATAGACACGTTAACAATAAAACGAATTGGAATTTTTATAATATCTTCCCCATCCTTATGGAACCTAGCTGAAATACCACCCAGACCCATACTCTTACCGGCATTTAAATTATTAAGTTCTTTAAAAACAAAATTCTCTGTAACATGATGGAGATGCATTTCCTTGTTATTAGGGTTCATTGTTTTGTAAAAACTGTTCAATGCTTCCGACTTTAAGTCATACTTTTGTGTTGCGACTGGATGTTTTTGTACTAAACGTGTAGTAGCAATACTGGTAAAAAACCCATTAAAAGCACTGTAAACACTAAAAGAATCATGGCAAGTTTCGACATCAATATTGACAACGACGTTCTGTGAGTCATTTTTTGAATTGTTGTACCCTTAAGATTTTAGAACCTGCCATAACTTTTTGAAATCAAATTTGTGTTCCTCTATTTTACTAGAAAAATATTCAGACTTAGCTGACATAATTTCTCTTTGAACACGATTTCTATATTTTGTAAACATTTTGAAATCTTCATGTTTACCATGTTTTTTTAATCTATATAATAAAGAATCTCTATGGTTCATATTTTCTAAAATCTCCGAATGAAGCCAAGGTTCTGACATAGATTTCAGACGGACTTCATCGATCGGAGCAACGCTATATACAACATTTAAAAATAAATGTTCAATGCCTAATTTACATTTTCTGATAAAAAATATCGGTTCAAGTCGGTTTCCAGTAGTTTTTTAACAAATGATTCTTTGCTATAGTTTTTGAGACATCTGATTGTCAATGGATTGTGAGAAAATGTTCGAACTTTAGTAGATTTTCTTGTACAAAAAAAAGACGCTGAGACCAACAGATATTACTCCAGACTGAAATGTTTTATCCTTGTTATTACATAAGATATGATCTATAGTACTTGAACAATCAGCTTCAATCCTTGTTGGTTCATTAATCATTTGGTATAAGTTGAATAATCTTAAAGTACTACTATATTCTCTATACAACGGACTGGTTTCCTTTTCTGTACAAATATTGGTGTCATCTAGACTTATTGGTTTGGGTACAATCCGATAATCTAAAAACTATCAATAAAGTGTGTTTAAATCTTCATTTTATTGTCTGATTTATCGGTTTTAATGTAATGACACATTTAAAAGAAAACATGCCTCAGTCAACTCGTAATTGTTTTATGTTAATGTTGAAACCATGTGGATAAAATGACCAAATGTTTAAAATTGTTTTAGGATGGCCATGGAATTCCACACAACTTACAACTTTGGAGTCATTATGCCGTTTCTTATACTTAATTGTCATCACATTAACAGCCGTTCTACTTGTGAGTGGCTTTTAGCATTTTCTCAATTCTATCTAATACGTTCATTGGCCCATTCATAATGGAATATCGTGCTAAGGATCATGTTTTAAGTGCGTATACACGAATTTTAAATTTAGGTACACATGCTCACATCCAGGCAATTCAAATAGTTCTTTAATTAGATAAACACAACAGTGCAGAAAATAATTACGATTACAAATAAGTATGTTTGCCATATCAGTTGCGTGATAAAATCTGAACTGACAATAAGGTGACTCACATTATATCTAAATTCACTTAAGTAATAATACATAAGGTTGCTGTACGGAATATCTGATCACCGAAAAACACTTATCTGCCGCTTGCTTTCTACAGACAAAGAAGAAATATATAGGTGTTGTATATTTATATTCTGCATTAAACTAAATCTTGTAAAATCAGTTGCGGAAAATTCCAAGAAATTAATCAGTTAAATGCAAAAGCTGAAACTCAAACTCTGGAAAAACTTGACAAATTAAAACTATAGTTCTGCATTATACAGATTATTGAAAACACATTAGTAACACAAATTTTATTTCTAAGTTTATAACATTAAGTTAATCATCTAATTTGTTAAAATAAATATACTAAGTTTATAGCATTCAAAACAAGATTTAACGTCACGCGATTGTTCTCATACTGTTTAGTGAAATTGACGTCATTTTGAAGTTTGTTGTCGTGTTGACGTCACGAAAGAGCATGCGTATATATTTGTTGTGGACAACGATGATGGTGTGACTTAATAATTATTATAATATCAAGATGTGGCGTTCTGATCATAATTATAACACTATCAAGATATGGAGTTCTGATCATAATTAAAACATAATTAAGATGTTGCGTTCTGATCATAATTATAACAATATCAAGCTCTTGCGTTGTGATTATAATTGTAACATTATCAAGATCTTGCGTTGTGATCATCTATATCGTTTGATAACACATACAGTGAAACCTGTCCACTTTGAATGTATATTCGTTTTATATACTTTAAAGCTTTTGATACAATTAAATGGCATGCGATTTCATATACTACTTCATTCTATATATATCTAGGCATATTCTTATATTGCAACAAAAGAGCTTCTTGTTTTTGAATTCCGAACTGTACGTGGAAATATGATTCCATATTCAACGGCTGGGAAAGATACTCGTTTGTATGTGTTATGTATTGTAAAAAATACCTTTCTGTCGAACATTAAATATTTTTTACAAAACATACGATCTACGAAATCGAATAACTGGTACTTTTATTCACAATGCAATTGTTTAATTAGTCGTCACAAAATCGCAATTCCGAAATATTGGATTGCATTCGTTAATATTTTATATATTTATTATTTAATTGTTTACAAAACAATTAAACACAATCGTTTTCCCTGATACCCAGCTCGTTTAAATTAACCTGGTTTGTTTTGTCACAGTAGACATTACGACATTGTTATATCGTCATCGTTACTCCGATACTAATATTGATACATGATCCAATTTCCGATACTAATATTGATACATGATCCAATTATTCAGTCCTCGAATATTTGACAAATCAGAGTCAAACGTTGAAGAAATTGACATATACAAAAAAATCGAAGCCGCGGTGTATAGTGGTATGCAGAAAATCATCACAAGTAATCAAACGATGTCCGCATTTGATGGTATGGGTTTTCATTCTTGTAGGCGAAGAGAAAACTCATTTGTTAAGAAAATGTGTAGATATTTATCACGACACCATTAGTATAGACGCCTGTATTATATCAACTCGGAAACAATTATTTATTAACGGTGACACGGTGTATTTCTTAGTATAGCCAGTTCCATAATAAATACACTTTAAGGTGCAAATCATTTCGATTTGACCTCTGAGTTATTTTTAGCTCGTATAAATTGTATATGACATGAATAGGATGTCGGAAGTACAATTTTATCCTGATTTAATAACTATTTACGACACTCGATAACATCGTCGAGCATTATTAAATGAGCGTGTTCAAGTGATACCTAACTCTGCAAACTGGATTAGCACCGGTATAATTGAAAATTACGTTTCGTATTATTTGTTGGACATAACAATTGAATAAAGTGGAGTTTTCAGAAGTTCATTCACATGTCAAATGGTGTCATTTAATTAACTGTGTAACATGAAATTATTTGATACCATGCATTTTTGAACGACAGTTAAACTAAATGACACACCTTTTAAAGAATGACATAAGGATAATGCGTTGCATTTGAAAGCATCATTTAAAGACAATGCGAGCGATATTAGCATGGAGATAATGTTAGAATTTATCAAGACAGAGTGACGTTATAGTATTTTAAAGTTTAATCACAACGGCTAGACATGGGAAAATTATATGGATTTAGCTATGTTGTATGCTTGTAACAAACCATGTCAATTGAAATATGTTCCGGTTTTGGATTAGTCTGCAATGCATGCCGTTTTAAAATAGTGTAATTCGCCGTCTCCTATTTACCACGTGAAATGTTAATCTTCTCCGCTTCTGTTTTTTCAGTTTCTGGTTTGTTATATGTTATAAACGTAAAGAATAATATATATTATTTATCTACTGATAAAGATTCTTAAATTGTATTGTTTGCTGTATTAAGCATTGACCTGGTTAAAGTGTGTTATATTATGACTGGCATAATTGTACACACGTTGCTTGAACAAGGTCTATGATTTTTCTTGCGTCTGACCATGTTAAAAGAAGGTGTTTTCTACACCATAAACAATGGTTTACTTTATATTAACCAAAGTTTTTTCAAAGCCCTGTACTATGGAACTAGTATGAAACCAGTGTACAGTGCAATGTTTATTTGCAACAAGACAGTAAATGTGTGATGTTTGTCATGGCCTTTGTTTGTTTGTAAAACAATTCCAACATTAACGAACACTCATGGGGGTTTGGTTTTGTTTGACCACAATAACAAGTAAACAGCATTTATCATATCATGGTTTCCTGTCAATTATTAGTAATCGACATATAATAAACAATGTTTCTTGCATATTATACAATACCGTAGATAAAAAATTACATATCATGCTCTCGGAGATGTATTTTTTTCTAAAGTTTGCATTGCCTTAACATAAATCATGTTAAGGCAATTTCTTTACAGAGTTTGCCCGTCGATCGCAGTCGGAAATAAACATTAACATATGTAGTTCAAGAGTCTTTCAATGCAAATCTAGTTCTAAAAGCTTAATGCTATATAATATATCAGCACAGTTTTATTTTATGAGATCACACGCATGGACATAAACATGCTTCATATGCATAAAGTAGCTTATTTAAAGTGGTATAGAACACTATTCCTGCTTGTAAGTTTCCCTGCCTGTTAAAGTTTATTGTGCCTGAATGGTCTACAACTCAATCAGTCCTTGGAGGCAATTAAAATAATGCCGGTATGCATGTTAAATAAATTATTAATATAAATTAAGTCTGTGTATGTTTTGCTGAATAAATATATTACAAACTTCAAATAAGGAATAAAGTTTGGACAGGGTATCATTTCAATAGATATTAAAAAATTAAACGATAACAATTATTGCATAATACTTATATTTTCAGCAAAAACGATATTAATGTTTTTGGGCAAATAAGAATTTGTTTGGATACTGCCCAATTTTGTGCTTTGTACTCGAAAACTAATTAAAATAAATAACAATAATACGTTTTCTATTGATACTACTAATTTCATTAAAAAAAACTAACTATTAGTCCAATATTACAAAACAATAATCCATAGAGCATAACGAATAATGGTCGAACACATGGTCTTATTATTGTTGACCATAGTGCTACGTCAATGAAGCATGAATTTATGCTTCTTCCGTTCAAACCACTTACTATCAAAAGTAAAAGAACCATCATATAAAATATACAAGTAACATTATCATGCAAGCTTAACGTTGTAAAAACTAATCTGAAGAAATGTTTGTCGAATTTAATAAGTTGTTTTTATATAATCCATAACTCTTTTTAGAGAATGATTGATTATTTTGTAGCTTGTTAGGGGACGCCCCTATGATTGGTATTGAACGTTCAAATGCAACAAAATCAACTCCATTTGTGGTATATTTAGCTGTGGTTCGTATGAAGAAATCTGTAACGTCTTTTGATAAAAAGACCACACTGAGTTTACTTAAAGTTCTCTTCCAATACATGTGTATTAAATTTCATTATTGCTAAATTTTTACTGCGCTTTGTGTTTTCTCAGAGGGGGCAATTGAGTGATATTCAGGATGGCGAAGTCTATGCCGAGAAACTTATTTTTCGCCGTTTTAAACCCTGTATTACTTTTGTTATAATTGAAAAAGACTCTCACTTTCTAGCAATATCATTAAACTATGAATAGCGTTTATTTCGTATTAAAATTCGGTTTCTATCTCGACTTTACTTCCCGCCAATTTTCTTAGTGGAGCTGTAATTATGTCATCCCGCTTAGAAATTTCGCAGCGAGTAAAGTCGAGATATTGAACGAATATTAATACGAAATAAACACTAGTAAGTTTCTTGCTGATGTGGCTGGAAAGTGAGCGGCATTTATAAAAAGTAATACGTGTAATAAAGAAAATAAATACCTGCCTCGGCATGGACGCCGCCAACTTGACTTGATTACTCCCTCATTCTCTCTAAACTATGATTTAAATGTTAAATTGTTTGTTCAGACATGGTAATAGAAGTTATGACACCCTTAAGATAGTCGCTGTGAAGTGTATCTTGAATTAATTGAAGTGCCACTCACTTTGCCGCGGCTGTTTGTTTGCTTTATGTTTAGGAATGTCAAACCTGAAGCTGATTGAACTCATTCATATCGCCTATAGCACATAGTGAATATAGCGAAGAGGTTTAGTTTTTATATAACCACTGGTAAATTGTTAACAAGAATTGCTCGACAATAAACTGCGTTGAAACATTATTTTAAATATTTTTAATTTATATAAAACGTGCATACGTAAATATGTAAAGAGATTATTTACCATTTAAAGCAAACAAACAATATTGTGTTAACATCGGTACCTAATATACGGCATGACATGAACATTAATATATACGAAAGGCTTCCTAGAGAAAGCTACGGTTGCATAGAGGTGACATTCACTTCTCTTTTTTTTTAAATTGCTCTCCTCTTTTTTCTAGAAAAAGAGGAGTGCAAAACTAAATAAAAGCGGCGTGCAATTAAAAAAAGAGCGGTGCTTCTCTTGTTTTAAATTGTTCTCCTCTTTTTTCTATCTCGTGGCCACGAGTTAGCTATGTCGTGGCCACGAGATAGAAAAAAGAGGAGTGCAAAACTAAATAAAAGCGGCGTACAATTAAAAAAAAGAGCGGTGCAGAAAAAAAGGCAGAGTGCATTAAATAAAAGAGGAGAGCATTTTCGTCATCTCGAGATCCCGACATAGCTAACTCGTGGTCACGAGTTAGTCAGCCAATCAAATTGTGCGTAACATGTGTAAATATTCTGTACGCATATATTCTGGTTCCCAGCCTCCACTTTAAACAAATAGAAGCCTGGCATTGGCGGAATCATGGTCGACGCGATGATAATGGTGAGTTAACCAAACAATATATTATACATCCCTGCAAATATTTACAAATGTGGCTCGTCGGGGTATCATTCATTTTCAATCGAAATGCATATATTTCATTCTGTAAACGTTCTTCCTTTTTTTCGAGTTCTTTCGCATATTAGAGTTAATTAATGTTCCATAACCTGAGTATGTTTCTGACAAGTACACAGATAGTGTAACTTCGGATGTTTGAGTAAATTTGTAACATACTGTATTTGTGATGTATTTTTGAGTAGTGTGACAAATATGAAAACATTGCGGTGTGGTTATCTTTGATTAACAGTAGTAATGCATTTTTATGTATTCATGCCTTTTTCCAGGTTCACCACAGTCAGAATTTCAGACCTGCTTTTCCCAGATTAGCAAAATGCTTCTAAATATCTTTTCTAAACTCCATTAAAAATGGTTCGTGGTTTTCAAGAAAAAGTTATTCATAATTCATAATTCAAATTATTAATCATATTTCAGATGGATCATACTTGGTTCCAAGTAATTGAGTGTAAGTCCTGCCCAGATAACACATACAGTGCCTGTGCCCAAAAAACTCAAGTACCTCGCATAGACGAGGAAGCAAGAGGGCAATATCAACTCCCACAAGAAAAACACCTAAACATGAACATAAAAGGATTAAACTGGTGATTATTTTTCACTTTCTATTACCACTTTCTTTTCTATAATAATTCAATTGTATTTTTATAATTGTGAAATCTCTTCAACCAATTGTAAAATTTGTTGAAAACACAATATATCACTTATTAAGTACCAACATTTGGTATATATCACTTATTAAGTACCAACATTTGGTATATATACTATGGATTTAATATTTGTTAAACATAGGCTTGCTTAATAGAACACTGTCTTGTTGTGTGTAAATTATATTTTTGCCATTAATATTAAGTTCTTTGCATTATTAAGTTCTTTGCATTAGGACATGGGCTAAAATTTTAATTCAAAGATCAAATAAACCACTCTTCATTTATATAAACTATTTTGGCACAAGCCCATCAATCCTTTTTCAAGCTTTGCCATTAAACACTCAAATTTTCATGTTTCATCACTGATCTAGGATGAAAAAACCAGACACAACAAAAGGTCCATCGAAGAGAAATCTTTTCTGAAGAATACAGTCAGAAATTACGAAAAGATGGCGAGTCGGAAAACAGTTTCTGGAACAACGGTGCAATTGCCATGAACAACCATGTTTGGTGGAAAAAACAGAACAGGTACATAATGATTCTTAAACAGTAATAACATAAGTATTTTCCTTATTTTGCTGGCAGAGCACTCAATTTTATATTTAGGTATGATACAATGTCATATGAACCATGCTTATTAAATTGAATTTAGAAAACAATCATTACCATATGTCATAAGCTGTACATTTGTACACAACAGAAACAGTGGGAGATGATAAATGTAGTAAAGGGGCGGGTGATTTTATAAAATAAAAAAGCTAAAACGGCTATCAATCAGATATTTTGTTTTTGTAAAATATATGACTAATTTTTAGTCAATTTAAATAAATAATTTTTTTGAAATGACTACTAATAATGTATAAAACACTTTTTAAGAAGTCTATGATATAGAAACATAGATTATTAATGTTTGCTAAAATAACATTATATTGTCATTTCTTTTAAAGAAAAAAAAAATTATCAAGCAATATTATCATATATTATTATTTCTGTTTTTTTTTTTTTTATTTTACTTTTTTTGCTTCAATTAGGGTTCCAGCTCTCCAAGAGAAGTTGCAGGGCATATTTTGTCTTCTTCATTGAGAGGAAGTATCGTTGTAGAACTTTGAAATGAAATTGAATATGCAGCAAAAGAATGCTACAACAAGGACAGTGTTTAAGCCCAAAAGGATTTCTGTGACCTGGCTGAATTTAAATGGCATGAACATATTGATGAACTATTAGAGCAACAGCCACTGCTAGCTGATGTTCTCTTGGCTGTGTCTCTACCAACCTCTAAGATAGGGAAAACAAAATCTGTTCAGAGACTAATACTGGGCATATCTGCTGTGTTTGGAATGTTGATAAATACATGATACCAGGAGTTGTCGTTACAACTCGTTAGTTCAAAAGATAATCGCAATGACTTTAGCTAAAGAACAAACATGCCCAAAATTACATTTAGTTTCAACTGTGTTTCTTTTTTTCTTCAATTGTTTTGTTTAAGCCCAAAAACACAAAATACGACTTAACACCTTGTTTATAGAATGGAATATTGTAAAGTTTGCAATTTATATTTAATCATTTTAACTCAAGAGAAAATTTCATTAAAGAGTTGCCAAACTCATCTGTGAATGAATGTTTGTTTTTCTAAAATATTCAATGTATGTATTTTAAATATATCTTTATATGTTTTAAATATTTCACAATATCTAAATACACATACAGTAAAAAACATACCAGGTATTAAAAAAAAATCTTTCTTAGCCAGAAATTAGCAATATACATGTACAGTTTCTTGCAATTTGATAAAAAAAACAGTTATAAACATTAAATTGTGTACTATTTTCTTAACCTCAAGTTTGTGAAATTGGGCATTTGAATGTTTATGTTACTGTTCATGACACATGTTTTGTTTGGAAATTAAATAAATCTTTTGGAACATCTATTTAATAGTGCTGACCCAGGCTCTTAAGGTCCTTGATGTTTTAGCTCACCTGAGCTCAGATGAGCTCATAGGATCGATGAATGTCTGTTGTCCGTCCTTCTTCTTTTAACTCCCCTTTGGGTTTTTTTCTGCTCATAGATCGAGAAACTTGGTCAGGATGATTGTTTGGAGGAATTGTAGGTCAAGTTCAAAGACGGGTCAGCAGGGGTCAAAAACTAGGTCACTATGCCATTGACAAATATTGGCTACCTGTACTAAGTTGAGCGATATAGGGCCATTATGGCCCTTTTGTTTTAATTCTACCCTTAACACAATCAGGAATAAGTTTACAAATCTTGCAAAATAAGTATTCTTATTTCTTGTCCATTTCGTTTCAATTTTTGAATAATTGTAGTTCTATATGTAATTAGATCACCATTTAAATTTAAATTTCATTCATAATCCTTACGTAAAAATGTGTTAAATTTGATGTAAAAAGTGAATTTCCCAGCAGGATTCTCAGGGTTTGTAATTCTTAACTTATAAATAATGTTTAGCCTTATATAGAAGCAAAAACAATTGGTCCTGTCTGTAGCCGGGGTTTGAGTTTATAACGCAACCTGGGTTTTACGTTCCAAGCTTTTAATACTATAAAATATAAATGATGTAAATGATGGCCTGAAACATGAATAAAAATCATGTTATAACTAACAAATGACAATTATAATAACAATTTAAATAATTAATTGTAATACATAATAATATGCAATACAATACAATTACAATTCAAGAAAATACAATTATATAAACATAGAATACAGCACTCACCAGTGACCTCAAGACTTATTGTAGAAAGTGGCAATTGGAAAAAAGCCTATTACCTCTCACAAGGTTTTATAAACAAGTGACAAAATGTTGAGTTATGATTTAAAATTATATAGATGACTATGAAATCATCTCACAATAAAAGCATGCACTGTTAGTAATTAAACTCACTCATACATCACAAAGTATCTCTCACACTGAACTTCTCTCAGTCTTGATTGGGTTAGTATTGTTAAAAGGATTAGTGTCAGAGAGAATACCCTGTTACATACTCTGTTGGAAAAAATGGCTCCTAACATTTTAAATATAGAACACAAACATTTAAATAACATCCTACCATAGTTAACCCCTTGACTATACCAGCAATTGAAAATTACTGTAGTACACTCTCCACTAGAGTAGACAGTGTTTACAAGGTGCGTGGGAAAATTCCTGACCTATATTTAAATACATCTGTTCAATCAGCTGATGGCTGACCTACTTGTCAGTCCAATGTAAACAGAATGAAGCTCTATAATTATGCACAGTGAAAATATGCAAAATTATTAAACTTAGAATGTTGAATTTAAGTATATACAATAATTGAAATAAAAATTGATAGATTTAAATAATACATTTACTAAAAACAGTCTTAATTTACTGATCAACATTGGACCTAAAAATCTCCAGTAAAAAACAACAAGAATACAATTAAAAAAAGGAAAAAAAGTAAGCCTCAACTGGACTCGAACCACTGACCCCTGAGGTCCTGGAGTAAAAAGTCTCCCGCCTAGACCACTCCAACAACCATGCTCATGCTATGAGCGGATGTATTTTTTTTAATGAAATAAGCAATCCTCTTAGTTTCCCAAACTATAACGACAACAACAGAACTTTCCAAATTATTCAATCGTTTCGCGTTGCAACGCTTTATAATTCCAAGTTTTTCAAATTGTCAAAAGATGCATATAATGAATATTTTAGAGCATGGTAAATGTTTAGTATTACTATTTCCTCACAAATATCATTGCTAAAACGAAAATTTGCGAATATGAAACATTTTTTGTTTTTTGTTTTCAATTTACCAAAACGAAAAGGCCCCTTTAAGGTCAGCCTTATAAAAGATACATTGCTCTGCTACACAGCAGATGTCATAAATAAGAAATAAAAAAATGTTCCTCGTGACTGTTAGTTTGTTGTTATTTGTTTATACTTCGGTTATGTTTATTTGTTATTTATCCTTAAAGTATTATAGAACTTCAAAAACCAAACACACTGAATTAGTTAAAGCTGAAGGTTATTGCTTCAATCTTGTTTTAATATTACTTACATTTAATGACAACCACCTTTTGACCAAATTGTAGAGAAAAACCAATGGATTTTTTCTAAAATGAAGCAAAACCAAGTATAAGATTTTTAATAGGCTAATTCATTCTACAACTTTCTGAAATGTGATGTTTCTATGAGCCTTTAAACTAATTATTCCTATAGTAAGTTAAGCGCACCGACTTGAAACAGGTGTTGTAAATTATGAATTATTCACTATATACATTTGTATATAATGTACCCTTATATAATTTCACTTACCAGAATGCCTTTCAGGTAAATGGAAATATATGAAGTATTACCTAACTGTGTTTGGTTTAGCTTTTCAAACCCATTTAGTTGATTTATTTAAGGTAATATTTAAAAAAATCAAATGAATTAATGTTGATCATTGTAGGTGTATGACAGACTTCAACCTTTGGGTGTCACTCTGAGCCATTCAGGCATGTTGTATGCAATGGATCAGATATCGGGACATTTTAATACTGAACAAATTGATTCCATTGCCAGTGGAAAGAAATTCAGAATTGTTGGGAACAACATTAACTTTTATTTAGGTTTAAGCACTGTCCCAACAAGAGCTGTCTGAGGACAGCGCCCTCGACTATTCGAGTGCTTGACAGTATAACGTAAGCCATCATGGGGTAATATTCAAATTATTCAATAAGGTCAAGGTAATAGTTCAGGTATATTTTCCACAATCTATTGGACATTTGTAAAGACATAAAACAAACTAATAAGATTTTATTCAAAGTTTGATTGCAATTGCTTGGGTGGGAAGTTTGGACGGTCCTTCAAAAATCAAGTAAATAAATATATTTATATATGTTTGAGCTGAGAGAACAGATTAGAACTTAAAGCACAAAATAAACTTGTATAAGCTCAGGACAGTTTGTTTGCATCAGCAGATCAAAACTTCATTGTCTATTATCTTGTTTGTGCTCAATGCTCAATTCTGTGCTCATTGCTCGAACTGCAAATAGTTTTGTTGACTTTTATATCTAATATTGGAGCTTAATTATGCTTACAGTATGACCAATGTTGTTTAATTCTGTGTTCGCAATCTGAGACGTAGATAACAACGTCTCTGTCGCAATGCATCTGTAACTGACTGGCTGTTGATAACCTGAAAAAAGAAGAAAGCAGTGTAGTGTAAGGGCTAGTTTAAATAATTAGACCTTGGTTACACACGATTATCATCCCACCAAGGAAAATTACAAGCATCTGGATTTAAGCTCGCTCGGTAGGCATGCTATAATAATGGTAATCACAGGTTTTAGTCCTGCATGTGTCATAATCTCTTTCTCTTGTGTACTATAGCTATGTAAATTGCTTAGCAGTTGAATTTAAAATTTTAAAAAAATTACCGATTATTTACAATAATAATTATTTTAACTCAGCTCTCTCAGCCATCATAGCAAAAATTGCAAGTACAATAGGACAATGTCAATAGTTCTATTCGAATGAGCAGTGGCTTGTAAAATTTATTATATAGCTTTTTGTTATAAATGAGCATTGATAAAACAATCGAATTAAATGGATGTACAATTACATTATCGATTTTTAAACAGAATAAATTGTATTATGTAAGCCAAAAATGTACATATCATTGGTAAAAATAAGGATTTTGACGGTACTATTACTCCATATAATTTATGTTATCCGAAATTACATTTTCCACTTATTTATCCGAAAACTATTCAACTTATGAAGAATGAAAAATCTCATACAAAATCAATCGTTTCGTGAAAATGAGTCATACCATTGAAATACTTAATTATAATACTGATCAAAAGATAAATAATTTGCACAACGAACCACCTTTTAAAATTTGCTAGTTAACTTACTATTGCCATCGCCTCCACTATAACTTCGTCTGTACCTGCTGACTCTTCGTATACAAAGGGGCAGGTAATCCAGAATAAACGTAATATTGACATAACAAACAATTTGATTGGCTGAGCTAAGTCGGGATCTCGAGATGACGAAAACCCTCCCCCCTTTAAGTAATGCACTCTGCCTTTTTTTCTGCACCGATCTTTTTTTTTAATTGTACGCCGCTTTTATTTAGTTTTGCACTCCTCTTTTTTCTATCTCGTGGCCACGACATAGTTAACTCGTGGCCACGAGATAGAAAAAAGAGGAGAGCAATTTAAAACAAGAGAAGCACCGCTCTTTTTTTAATTGCACGCCGCTTTTATTTAGTTTTGCACTCCTCTTTTTCTAGAAAAAAGAGGAGAGCAATTTAAAAAAAGAGAAGTGAATGTCAACTCTATACCAGCCAGCAAACAAAAGACGTCTTTTTATGGTTGTTAAGACGTTGTTCTTCGCAGAACAACGTCTTAACAATCATAAAAAGACGTCTTTTGTTTGCTGGGTGCACCGTAGAAAGCTGATATAAAATAAATTTTAATTATTCACTGATAACAAAATCAATATACTATCTCCGATAAAAAGAAAAGATACATAAGTAATAAAATATTGCTTATGCGATGCAAACTGACTTTTTATTTATAGTTGTCATTGACTTAATTAATTAACTGGTGGTTAAAACACTATGATAAATGTTTAAATATGAAATTTTTCATGTCTACAACAATATGAAATTCATGTTAATAATAAGTACAAACCGAGCTTTAAAAATTAGGAGCAGCGAAACGTGGGTTTTTAAATTACATTTTCTCCGAATAGCAATATGATTAGGTAAAATAAAAAAACATGATATATGTATACAACAAATGTATCCATGAATTACAAATGATGAATACAAGCTTGGATATATCAACTAATACTATTTAACATGCTAATTTAGGAAAATGAAAATGCACTATATTGTAATACAATGACAATGTCTTTTTAAACAAAATTGATGATTGTTGGACATTCGTAACAGAAAATAGTGTGTTAATGCAATTCTCAGGAGATTCTGAATTTGATCTGAATCCATGTCCACATAAGGTTTGTAAATGGATACTTCATAATTTTATGTCATTCTAATAAAGTCAAACCAACATGAAGTATTTATTTTAATGCTTTTCTCATGCTGAATGATGCTTATGTGTCATTGTTCACTCAAGTAAATAGAATGGTTTTATAATGTCCGTTCTTTTTAATTTATGCTAAGTTGAAATAGTAAGAACCTATTATTCAAAAAAGTATACCAACAAACAAAAAGCGCTTAGAAATAAATCGCAAATGAAGACATATCTGTATTAACCAATTTCTTATCAATACGAAATGATCAATCGGGCGACATAATTTTATCTTCAATTCGTGAACTGGTTATACAATTCAATTATGAATCGCATGAAAGCGTAAGCAAATATAATTTACAGATGGACTTGTCTATTGATTAGCAGAAATATATCGCTTCATGGTTCCTCAAAATATTCTTATGTTTTGCCATGGGTAATGCGGAAGGCCTAACTTAGTTTTATTTTGAAACATGTATTTGCACGATGATTCAAATATAAACACGACGTCGGTGGATTCTGAGCTATGTTTTTATTTATCCTACCTACGTATAAAGAATATTGTTTGAAAACTAATGATAAATTAACTGCGACTTCTAAGATAAAAGTGCCAATAATTATAAGTAAATGCAATTTGAATACAAAAAAATAAAACAAATTATCGAAATACAAATTCCATAAAAACTATTGTGACTATAGCTGATGAAGCATATTCATCGCGCTTATTTCAAAGATCGTTTTGTAGAACTTGCTTTAATACGCCGTTAATGTCGACCTTTAACACCTTCGATCGTACATCAACCATCAGCTACAACATTCTTCAGGCCACTGCATATAGGACAGAAGACAGCACATACAAGTAGCCAAATTCGTTTGCGTTTACATAGTTTGGTTTGTGCTATGCTACGTGTTCCTCTATTTGTATAAAACAACATAAAGGGCTTAGTAATAAAAGTAAGTAATACAAATCACATAAGTTAAGTTCGTCTATCACGATGTAACATAAATGCGGAATATTGTAATACCAGTCCATGGAATGAATTTGGTGCATCTATTGTAAACAGATAAAATCGATTTCCGTTTTTCATAAACAACGTTGTTAAAGTGTAGCCACATCCAAATGACGAAATCACAGAAATGTACGGGTTAAAATAAGACATTATATAATGTGTTAGTTACAATTTCGATATTTATATGATTTACCAAATGAAATATGTAAGTTGGTTCATGCATAAGTGTATTAAGACTGTTAAATTATCATACTGTACAGGAATTCATAAGGACTATAAAACATGAATATTTATATAAAAAAATCACTACACAATATTCACCATCGAAAAAACTTGAAGTTTATGTTATATAAATAATATATGATAACGCTGTAGCATTGGTTACACTAGAGAGAGAGAGCTCCCGTATTGTAATCATGTTTCATTTTTGTGCCACTGTTTCTAATATCATATATAATCACGCCAAATGAAAATTCGTTTTAAAAAATACGAGAGAAAAAATCATGTACCCATCTTGAGTTAAAGAACAACAAATGCCTGTACAATAAGAATAATACATAAACGACGTCAACAAGAATACAATGATTTTGTAAACTTGAGTCACTGCCTTGGAATGGTCGATGGAAAATATTGGGATGTAAACAGGTTAACTGACATATTGAACCTCACACCCTAAAAATAATCATAAAACAACAACAAAATTTGAAACGTGTTAAGGTAGCGCACCTGTAATGATTTCCCGCGATTTATTTTACGATCATTGCCGATCTTCAATGATCGCTTATTTCCGAGAGATGCATTTTATTTTTTTCAAACTTCGAATTTTGATATATGTTTAACTTATTCATTTAGAATACATTAATTTCACTATAAATATTTACTTTGATCCAATTAACATCTGAAAAATACGATTTCGCGATTTCTTCAAAGATCGAGCGAGCCTTTTTACCTGTTTACTTATGGATATCTAATTTAAAGATGCTCTGATGTGAAGTTGTCGTGGCCGAGTGGTTAAGGCGATGGACTAGAAATCTTTTGGGATCTTCCCGCGCAGGTTCGATTCCTGCCGATATCGCATACTTTTTGCGACGCGTTTTATTTCTTTTATAACGTAATTTGATTTAATATAGCACATAAGCTATGTTTATTGTTAAATATGTTGAAAATTGTATGCATATCCTTCAATTTTAAAATTAAAACAACGTTATGACTAAATTGATTAATTTACTGCTGAAAATACGAATGATGCATGTTGCATTTTTATTTTTATTTCAAAAAGTAAACGGTCAATCTGTCTATTTTTTTTGGTATGTTTGCTGTATATAGTGTTTCTATAAAAAAACTAAGTTTAAAATATAACTTAAATGATACTATTTTGAATTTTATGACACTTTGTTTTTAACAGACCCAATTTTTACTTGGCTGAAATCACTTACATTTCATGGCGCTATTCCATAGATTACAATTTGTAAAAAATAAATGTCTGTAAAATAATACTTATTTCATCTTGTTTTAACTTTAAACACCTGTACTGCATCTGTACACACCAACTGCATGCCCATATTTGGAAATTTGAATGAATTATGGAACTTTTATATACCCCAGGGGTGAAAATAAACTGGACAAAAGCCGAGCGTGAGGGTGGTTTTGAAAAAATCGGTATATTTTTTTAAAAGCATGGAAAGCCTACCTACAAATTTGCATGTAGTTCAGTGAAATGATGCTGATTATGAAAATAATTAATTAAATTATATTTGGATATGTGCCCATTAGAGGTGCGCTACCTTAATTGCAACATATTTACTATCAAATATTCATCAAATCGGTATATGATAAAATGAGTGAATGTGTCTCATCATGTATACTATCGACGGTTCAAATGAAAGATCTCAGACCGAGCGTAGTTATGTTTTTAAAATCTGTAGCAGAAATTTTTTTAGAATACGTAGGAATAATGACTGACAATTGTATTAAAGCGAAACAATATGTTCACTCAATCAAAATAACTAAACTATTTCTTAGATGCAAACACATACACAGATAAATGCACTGTATTTTTCATGACCATTTTTACTATGAGAAAATGTGCATAATGGGATTGTAACAAAACCAATATACGCTTCAATTGTTTCAGTTTCAATTAAAAAGGGTTTGAAGACAGAAATATACGTTCGCATCCCTGGAGTCACAACCAAAAATACTATATATGAAAAGGTTGACTTACAATTACAACAGTTAATACAAAGTCACCAATATAAACGTAATACAGAACATATCGAACGTGCAGTCGGCGTATTTGCTTTTGGTACATTGAAGATCTCATTTTGTCGTTGTTTGTGGGTAGGCTATGACAAGATAAACCAAGAACCTTTTAGTATATAATACCTATATTAAACTACTGTGTAATTAACGGTGGAATAATCAATTTTCTTAATTTACAATTCGGGCCTGTATCCATTGCACGGACTGTCCAAAACAGTCAGATGTACAACTTATGTACTTTTCCATACTGCTATTGCCGTCAGGAGTATATGTTAAGACCTGTTTAAAACCCACTAAGCATCATAATCTGTTATTTGATTTAGCCTTCTCTCTAACCGTAATGATTTTCGAGACCCGCTCATTTTTCAACTTTTATACGAATGCAGAGTTGTTCTTATAGGTATTATACACTTTTCTGAGAATTCAATGTCATTAATGATCTCAGTTTGGTTACCGCTCCCTAAGTTCAGATTTATCAAGCCTTACAAGATGATAAATTGCTATTTAGTCACTAGAAATCAGCGTTGACATGTCACAATGTTATAGTGAGATACTTCAATGATGTTTTAACAGAAACGGCGTATTGAACTTCAAATCGTATTCTAATTAGGATGAAATCCTTATCACACGTGAATTGATAAATACATTTGTATTGTAATATCATATTTTGTTCCATGTTAACATAATTTATTATGCATTAACCATACAATGTTTAAAATACACAAACATTTTTTTCTATATTAATTATGGTGCATCTCATCTATGACCACTATGGTCGGTGTGAATAAAATATGTTGAAATCAGTGTCAAGTTCAAACACGACGATGTTCATGCAAAACATAACACAATACTTTTTTTATGATTCGTAATTATATAATTTCAAATAACACAGACAGAAATATTACGCTTTTTTATCGTAGCATCATGGCAATAAATAAATCACCGTTTGTTGTATTATTAAATAAAATAAAACTATTCTTTGGTTTGAGGTGTGTTTATTGCAAAGTACAAAAGTCATTTTATTAACGTATTATGATAAGCTGCTACTGTCACGTATATGAATACTTAATTATTTATAATGTATACGAGTATCATTACTTTGTTAAAACATTGTTACTCGAACTTAATCTGTATATAAATATGTATATTTAAGACGATATTTTAATATGCATTATTTTGTTAACATGAACGATTTATTGCTTAAAGCGTTGTGATATAAAATCCGATCTTTTTTAATTGGATGTTTATTTTACATAGACCATCATTCTGTATAGCATGATTTTATATTACCACGCTGGTACTCTCATAAGTTCCGATTTAAGACAATATATTAAACGCACTTTGAAGAAATACATTAATCTATGCGCAAAGAAGCCATTTATAAGAACAACAAAGCCGTGCAAGTTACATGAATCCTCGTAAGCGGTACGACAACAAACGGATAAATATTGAACCTTTTTGTAAACGAGTGCGACATGGTTGCGTAATTATGCTTACTCTTTTTGATATCTTAATTTAAATTTTGTCATTAATTCATATCGAAAAGACAGATTTTTGTAGTAAATATTTGCTATTCGTTTTGAAATACGTTGAAACGATCGCGTTTTTGGAGCTCGTTTGTTAGAAGGACAAATTCAAAGGAGTTAGATACAAGTTTCCGATCAAATATTCCTCTCAACATTGCATGTTAGTAATTATGCTAAGTTTACATCTGGCCACGATCTCCCCGATTAGCCAGAGGCAAACAATTGGGAAGCTCTACGATTAAATGGTATACTCCACGTTCTGTTACGCTTCCTTACGAAATCAGCACGTTTTGTTGCTACGATCGAGCCCACGATTTGCATCACGTTCTGTTACGCTTTGTTGCGATCAACACGATTGGCTTCCACGCTCCACCACGTTCCGTTACGTCCTGTTAAGATCTCCCACGACAAAGCCGCTTTGTTACGAAGGCCACGCTCTGTCAGGATTAGGAAATGAATCGGGGCAATCGTGGTGAAATTTAAGTTTGATTAAAAATCTGTCCCGATGCCCACGATGTCCCCGATTCAACCACGTTCCGTTACGCTCCCCCACGATCACCCCGATTCGACTCCACGCTCTGTTACGTTTGCAACGATGCTCTGGAATCGGGGACATCGTGGTAATCGTGGTCCGATGTAAACGTAGCATAATAAAGGTTCTCCACTTACCTCAACCTTTCATTAGCATCGCGATGTTGTATGCTTAATACTTAATAATCCTGATATAAATTACCATTCGGTTATTGTCAAGTAGATTATTCTATATGATATGATATTAACTCGTAGTATGTACATTTGTACCGGCCGGTAAATTGTGATGCGGTTTCATAAATAAATAGGTCGGAACATTATTTTTCATGGGCGAAAACCTCTACAAAAGAAATACATGCACCTATGTAGCTTGGTTTCGTTCCATCAAAGTCTAACGTGACACAGGGTATAATTTATTTCAATTAAAGCATTATGGTATCCGAACAATAGAACATTTAATTGTTAAACATAAACTAAATCAAAATCAATTTATTGGCCTCAGTTGTTATTAATATCACTGTAATTCTACAATATAGTGTGTATGAATGTATGCATGTTTAATATATGATTTACAAAGTATACTATCTTACTAAGTTATAAATTAAGAAAGAATTCGTAAAAATGGTATTGGCTAGGGAATAAACCAGAAAAATAAAAGTATATAAACATAATATTAAGAATTGAATGCCACTATGTTCTGAGAGAGAGGCACACCGTTCATATCATGTGATGGATATTAATGAAAACACATTTATTAACTATTTCATTTGTTCACTCACTGGACCAGAAAACAATAATAGCAGTGGTTGTGTATGTCTATATGCGATGAATCTGATAAATGTCTTGTCTTGTAAAGTATTATTCATAAAATGCCTTTATTTATAGCTATGTCAACAAGCCATGAAATTGAATGCAGGGAATCTCTCGAATTACAATTTTTACCGAGCGGCTAGTAGAAAAAAATATTATCAATTTGAAAAGGGGTGTGGCTAGCGAATGATCAGTTTCGTCATTATGAAATCACTTGCATTTTAAATTAGATTGAATGTACATATATTGGAAAAATATTTTGACCACCCTTTGTTAAAAATCTTAAATGCTATAATTCCGATTACGCTCAATATAATGAGGGTCTTAAATATTGGTACCTATATAATTGTAGCTCCAATTAACTTTATCAAAACAAAAACGCCAACTTACTATTTGACAAATTATCGATATGGATTGTTATCGCATTTGTTGTTGTTGTTTTTTTTTCAGGTCGATACATTTTTACTATTAATGTTATTAGAAAAGGAGATATATACATGTTTTTCAATAAAATACGGACGGACTGTTCTCAAATTGCTGTTTTGTTTGCGTCAAATATGTTTTTCAAATACCTGCTTATATTTATGTTATTAGTTCTTTATATTTTATTTCAAAAGACTTGCTGGGTATCCATTGCTCTCAAATTATCATTGAAATACAAAACTAAGCAATTAAATACAACATCGTGTCAATTTAAAAAAAATACACAAACCATCTATTAAAGCAGCAAATGATCTACTGGACACAATATATACTTGAAATTCACAAATACATAGCCTTGAAAAATTACATACTTTTTAAACTGCATACGAATGAAAATCGCATGCATGTTTAATAATACTATATTGCGAGGTTTTGCCTGTATGGGTTCCATAAATTTGCTAGTTTGTAACGGTTATTTAGAATACAACAAACATTCATATCCCCATTATCAAGCGAGTCTTTGATATTCGTCATACATTGTTAATATACCAATTCAAATACGCATTTGTTTGCATAAAAACACAGATATAAATCTTATGAATGGATTGGAAAACGTTGTTAGAAGAGACAGCTTAACCAAGAACACAACTTTTTTCTGATTGAATCGCGAATCGTATAATGTTATAAAGTTTCAAATTGTGTAATCGTTGAATAATAACATGCCATTTCCCTACAAATAATAATCCAATAATGGATCATTTGACAGCCGCGATATTGGCTAACACGTTACCCGCTGCCATTACGGTACTGACGAATCTGGAAGATTGCAGCGTACTTAAGAATTTGCAAAGTAGGAATGCAAACAAGTGAAACATAGAACAACGTTTCGATATTTATGACATCATTATTAAATAAAAGTTAAGTTAGAATAATAAACGTTGCATTTATAATATATGTGTAAATGCATTAATCTTCAGTGACTACACGTACTGTTTAAGGTCGACTTACCTTTTTTAAAGTACTCCTTTCAGTAATGACTTTGTGTAAATCTTTTTTTCTTTATGGAATTTTCTTATTCAATGATTAGTATAAAGGTTATATCAGCAACAAAAGTCTGAAGTTAACCTTGTGGTTTTAGCGTAAATAGTTCAGGATATATTAGTTAGCGAAACGTTATAAGATTTAAGGCCGAGTGCGACCTTCTTTATTGAAAAAGAGTTATCTTCCTTTGTTTAACACTATAGTATTTCTTTATAAATACTTTTATAGTTCAGTTAATACTCCTAAAGAAACTTTGTAAGATTCAAAGCCGATGCATTTGGATATTGAAAAGTAAATATCTGTGTGTGTCTAAATATTTACTATTTCGTTATCAATATGTTTGATTAGAGTATCATTTTTACAGGTAATATACAAATCTAAAGCCGAAAGAAGTTTGCGATTTGAACGAAAATTGGTTAGGAAATATGGTTTAGCTAAACTCGGTAAGATGTTATGTATTAATCTGGTGCAGTGTTTTTTATGTGTATCTTTATTTAAAACAATCGCTTTCAATCTGATACAAAAATGTCTAGCCGGAAATGATTGTTGTTATTTTAAATGAACAAGTACCGGAGATATTCATTAGTGAAACTGTGTAAGATGTCAGGACAATGCAGGCTGTTTTATTGAAAAGTACATATCAGCTTTTATCTATATCTTTATTTGTATTTAGTTTGTAAAAATCAGGTTATATCAAGTGCATATCCTGAAATAAACTTTGTTTGCGTTGTTTTCAATATTTACTAAACTAATTTCTTTCTTTATTAAACTTTCTTTAAAATAATGTAAATTTCCGATAACAAATGTTCCAAATGCAAAATGTGAACCGTAAGTAAACTGAAATAGTTCAAATGATATCCTCTATATTGCCTAAACATATATATATATAAATATATGTACGTTTCATTATGAAGTTTACACCTAACGTAACAATAAAAAACTAAAACACAAACAGCGTAAGGACTTTTTTCGTTAATTACGGATTACAAATCGCATGAAGAAAATGAGATAATGTTTTCGAAACATTATGTGCGATAAGGGTACGATAGCATTACCTCAATGGGAGGCAAAGCGTTACTTGGTTTGCCTGTGACACCACATGTCTGCACATGCGTAGATACCGAAAGTTTTATTTCACTTACAAATTGCAGATGAATAATGTTTCTATTAATTACCTCATAATTTATAAAACATATTTATACAAAAACAAACTGTTATGTGATTATCAGATCGAGAGTAAAACTAATTCATTTCTCAAATATATTCGATAAATCTTGTCACACGATGTTTTATGCTTCGGTACCGTAATGGCGACCCTTGCGAGCATTCAGGGGCGGTAATCCACGAGCCATCGATTTCTGGGATTGTCTTAACGAACACATAAGAAATAGTTGTTAATGATATTTTCAAGAAATATACGCATATGAACGTAATAAAAACCAAAGTCGTTTAAATCTCATTATAACCGTCTTGTAACGATCAATTTTAAGGACAGCGTTTGTGGTTAAAACCCAAATCGCCCCCGTACCGCTGTTGATTTGAACTTTGCAAAAAGTGGCGATAAACAATGCATGTCATATCACCAAAATGCCATCAACAGCAGAAACTTCGTTTCAATGTGTCATTCTATTCTTCAATTGTTAGTAAAACGTATAGAAACAGCATAAGACTACTGAAAGATTAGTATTGATAATTTTAAAACGTGAAACATATATTTTTTAGTTTATTTGTACATCACCGTTTTCAATGATATATTAATGTATATATATCACGTTTATTTGTGATGACGTATTGTGGCATGCTAATTTGTCAGTTATTTTATACCAATTCATCGTATGTTGATTTATTTTGTGCACTTGGGTTTATTACAACAACTTTTTCACACATATCGAACGTCAGTGCATAGTTAAATTATTGTCCGAATTATTTCATATTGTATGGTTTTATGGTTTTATTTCAGAATAAAAAAAACATATTTAATATTGTATATAAACCCATCTTACATCTGCTTAACGATTGTAATAATACGTTCCCAATTGCAATAATATATCGGTGGATTTTTGTGACATTTTACAAAGGCGCATGTCCAAGCATATAGTACGGTAATGGCGCTATTATGTATGCCTTGCATGGAACGAAAAAAATTTGTCTACTGAATGTCAATGAATAGCAATACAAATCTTTCTTCGAAGTGGTCTTGTATTCTTTGTTTGGAATGAATGCACGAGGATGTCAATAAGATGGTAGAACATATGATTGTTCACACTCAAGAATATATTATGCGTCATATAATATATGGATATAAACAACTAGTGGATAGTGATGGTATCAAACTATTATCAAGATCGAATATGCTTATGTCGAAATAGACTATATATTTATCAGTCACAGAATTAATAATAAAAACAAACAGCTGTTGCTATTGAATTCGTGTTTTGTTATAATTCCAATACAAGAAATATAGCATGAATATGGTAACTTGCTAACTTGAGATTATTATCACTTAGAATGTGTTTAATTTTATATTTGACAGTCGGTAAAGTCACTTGTATGCACTACGATACAACTGGAAAGAACATACGTCAACCATAGGCTTCTTTTCCTAACTTTTATTCATTAAAACATGTTATATTCTTTATCAAATAGCTTGATTAGCCCATTTAGAAGAAAACTTAATTGTCAAATTTGTGAAATTTTTGATAAGGTAAAATATTGTTAACGTGCTTTTGAAAATCCTTGAATAGTTTGAAGTAGAACTAAATAACTTTGATCGAAATATTATATAAACATAGTAGATTGTCGTTGAAACGAACGTTTTTCATATCAAAGTTATTGTCGTAGAAATAAGAACGTAATGTGCATGCGTTTTGCATAAATTCACTCTTTTTAGGGGCTCTTAATAGTCGTTTTGTGTCAAAACACAATTAAAGAAGTAATGGTTTAAGGCACTAATTTCCATGAAATTGTCTGTGAATGTTATTTTGAGGATCATATGACATTTAGGTTCTAAACTTATACTTCAGACGTTTATTATTATGTTAATTTCGTTTCGAAAAGTGCATTAGAGCCTGGCGCCATACGTGCCTTTTATTATGTCACTATGAAAATGTGTCACGTTTTTCACAATAACATGCTGGGAAATGTGCCCTTACTGAATCACAGGTTTTCGTGAAGGACACGCGAACTTGGCAATTAGATAATCCTATTCCCACGAAAGAGTAAAATAACTTTATACAAGAAATTACATCTGACTTACTACGTATGATATCCTCAACAATACTGTTCTGTATGTCTACACGTGATACATACCGTGACTAGACAAAGTAAAATAGTATTAACTTGACGCGTATATTTATACACATGTAAACTAAACCATGAGGCTGAATGCCGTTGAAAACACGCGTTTCAAATTTCAACGGTTTGCTTGTAATGTAAATGAATGGTCATTATGTTTTGCTGGAGAATAATAATTGCCGAAATTATATAAAAATGCATTAATGCATGTATGGCATGTGATGACAATACTTATGACGGAGACGACGATTATGGCGATGATGATTATCATGTTGAAAGTTACGATGATTATTATGATGATATATATTACCAAAGGGGGTAATCACGTGATAGTCAAGACGGCGACATCCACGCCGAGCCAGTTATTTTTCGCCGTTTTATACCCTTTATTACTCTTGTTTATTTTTTAAACGACGCTCACTTTCCAGCCATGTCAGTAAAAACGTGATTAGCGTTTATTTCGTATCTAAATTCGCTTTTTATCTCGACTTTACTCCCCGAACATTTGCTTAGTGCAGCCCTAATTAGGTCATCCCGCGAAGAAATTTCGCACCGAGTAAAGTCGAGATATAGAGCAAATATTACTATGAAATAAAACGCCAGCAACTGTGTTGCTAATATTGCTGGAAAGTGGGCGGACTTTAAAAAATAATACGTTATTAAGTTATTAAAAGGTATAAAACGGCGAATTATACCGGCCTCGTCATGGACGTTTCCATCTTTATAATCACGTGATTACCCTCTCTGTATTACGTTAAAAGCATGAACAGCTATGATGGTTATGATGTAAACGTTTGTTCGGAGGAGGTTGGGTGATAAAGACGTCGATGGATGTGACTAAAAAGATCGGTGAGATGACGAATACGAACATGATGCAATGGACGTGGATACTGATGATGATGATGAGGAGGAGGAGGAGGAGTAGTAGGTGGATTAGATGGAGGAGGAGGAAGGTGATGATGATTATGATGATAATAATGATGTTGATGATGATGATGATGAGGAGGAGTAGGATGAGGATGATGATGATGATGATGATGATGATGATGATGATGATGATGATGATGATGATGATGATGATGATGATGATAATGACGACGACGACGACGACGACGACGACGATGATGATGATGATGATGATGATGATGATGATGATGATGATGATGATGATGATGATGATGATGATGATGATGATTATGATGATGATGATGATAACGATGATGATGATGATGATGATGATGATGATGATGATGATGATGATGATGATGATGATGATGATGATGATGATGATGATGATGATGATGATGATGATGATGATGATGATGATGATGATAATGATGATAATGATAATGATGATGATGATGATGATGATGATGATGATGATGATGATGATGATGATGATGATGATGATGATGATGATGATGAGAGAATGGCCTTATAAATGAGTTCATGAACTATGGCAACACAAATTACGTGACTGGGCAAGCAATGAATACGCGATTATATGTTTTGTATGCCAGCGCTCTACTAACTGAGTTTGCCGTTCCGAATATTAGATGATTGCTTTACCATATACCTCTGTCTGGCATAACTTTATAGAACTGTATGATTCATGTCTGCACGCCGTTATGATTGTGTTCGATAATCGACTAGTTTGCGTTGTGCGTGTTACTTCAATGTGTTTCAATGTGTATTCGTTTTGATACATTATGATAGACGCGGAAGGGCTTCTTGTGACTTGGCGCAATTATCTACGTATACATTTTCATAATACGAAACGCATATAGCCTTGATATACGTAAATTTCAATTCGACCAACTTTTTGAGAAACATCTTATCCAGTTTAAATGTTAAAGGTAAATATTTAATTTTCTGAATATGAAACTATATTGATCGATGTATCACTGGTTTAAACAAAGTTCTTTTATGAGACACGTCATCACAGTGTTGTGGTGGTCCGCCAAATTTCAAAGATGTTTTGATGAACAATTCGAACATTTGTTATATAGTTTAGTAAAACAAACATATGCACACATGCATTTAACATTCTAAAACTTGTGTAATAAATAGTTGAAATAGAGATGCTTATAATGCACGTATGCCACAACCCTCCTGATATGAAGCTTATTTCTCGATACTTGAAATGTTTAAGAGTTAGAATTATCAGTATACTTATGCATTCGAGCATTAGTTCTCAAGATGTGTGTTTTTATTTTTACCCATGTGACAATACATTGAACTCAAAGTTGACAAATTTGGATAACGTGTCAAACCGTTCTCTATATATCACATGGAAGTAAATTTCATATAACCTTCGACCAGCTTAAAATTAAATCATAACCTTAAGGCCTGCCTTAAGGAAGAAGCAGGCCTATTTAATTGAGTGCAAGATAATGCGCGGGATCAAATAGACTTCTTCAAGCTACTGTCATTTCGACCGTTTCCATGGTGCCCTTCATATCGATAGACGTCTTTCTGTCCTCATAAGTAATCATCATACTTATTTGCATTATTAAATGTAAGCATTCTGTTAATATCTTGCGGAAACGAATGGTTTACGGATCTACATACCGACCGACCACCGACCGACGGAATTGTGTAAACATATTTACCCTCTTTACTTACTTAGGGGCATAATTATAGTATTTAGAATGAAAACAAATAGTAAACATAAAAATACTGAATAAACATTTTGCCATTTCGTGTTAATCATATATTTATTACTGATCGTTATAATGTTTGACAAAGTATATCTCAAGAGAGTCCGTCGTGATAGGACATTATTGGATTTTACTTGGACGGAACTTGGTGATCTGCTGGCTAATACGAATAAAAGAGACGTTCGTATAACTATCTTCGAAAGCGCCTTAGAAGCAGTGTCTGGGTAATGCAATTAGGATAAATCAAATCATATTGTCATTTATTCCAAGATAAGCAAATCAGCAATTCTTTTTTTTTTGGAACTCCGGACAATGGAGGACACAATGCATCATCAATTCAAAGGCGTTTCATAAAATTTCAAACATTATTTTTTACATCAATATTTAACAGTTGAAAGGGTGTAATAGAGTCGCAAGTCTCATCTAAAACTATGCCGTATTTATATTGTTTTTATAATATGTATTTAAGTGTAATTTTAATTTTATATTTTAGGTATTCGTAAGTTTTTCTTAGTTAAAATATTGCTAAATAATCGCCATTGTTTTGGATACCACAACACCATAATAATAAGTCTACCAGGATTTAAACAATAAACATTGTTTTTATGTATTTATCGTACCGCTCCTCAAATTTTATCGGCTGAAAACCCAGATCAAGTGTAGCGTGTAAAGCTGCTTCAGAAGACGATGCATTCCACTTGAAATTGTCAACTGAGCATAACAATGAACTATCAAGCATCTGTAGGTTCTAAAATTATAAAATTACCTATTTCCGACAAGCCGATATATTACTTTGCACATCACCAAACAATCTTAAACTTGATATTTTCATATATCTGATTTTAAGAGAGTACTAAATAACAATTAAGATGAGTTTGAATTGGACTATCGGTCTTTCAGTAATGTCATGATTATCATGGATACGTTAACCTCGTATCGGTATAGGAATGGAAAGAAAACAACTAACACTCGTATCGGTATAGGAATGGAAAGAAAACATCTAACATAACCTCGTATCGGTATAGGAATGGAAAGAAAACAACTAACACTCGTATCGGTATAGGAATGGAAAGAAAACATCTAACATAACCTCGTATCGGTATAGGAATGGAAAGAAAACAACTAACACTCGTATCGGTATAGGAATGGAAAGAAAACAACTAACACTCGTATCGGTATAGGAATGGAAAGAAAACAACTAACACTCGTATCGGTATAGGAATGGAAAGAAAACAACTAACACACATGGTGAAAAAAACTTATTAATAAAACCTAAAATAATAACTTCATTTTTAAGTCATCAAATGCATGTGCACGGGAGTTATTAAGAACATGCGCTGTAGATATTTCCATTTTACCAAATATAGTATTTCAAAGAAAATATTAAATGAACACATTATACAAATGATTTCCCCTGATGTGCCCACAATAAATACGTGATGTTGTTGTTTCGCTTTATTTATCTTGCTAATTATACAAATATACTTCAAAGCATGTCCGTACTATGAATGATTATTAACAAGTATTCTATATTTGTACACATAACAGCAAGAGTCTTTAGTATTGAGATTTTGTTAAAATGAGCTCATTGAATGCGTGATATATTTTTTTAAGTGAAAGCTTTGGCCATAACAGGGCCTTTTTCAAAAACGACCTGATTAGTGGTTTTAATATGGTAACAATAATTCGAACTTAATGAAGCGAACATAAAGAACGACATAAAATTAGCTTGAAAGAATAGAACAGATAACAAATCGACGACAACTGTTCTCATGGTAACATTCATGACGGTTAACTTAAATTTTTATTTTCAAACATGTTTAATCCGCGTTACCCACAATAATTGTGTGTTTGATACATGTATTCATTTTCTCGGGGCAAGTGGATATTAACGATTATGCAGGTTATTATTCTACTGATTTGTAGATTAATACATCGATGTAAAACTGTATATGTATGTCATGCATGTTTTTAACACCTTCAATTTACATATAATTCAAGGGGAATTTGTATAGCCACATATGGTGATAATGACCATACATATCTTCAATTGTCTAAACATATGTTTATAATAAGCCTTGACTTTTAGCATAAATATAAGTGACTTAATATGCGGACTTGTTATAACATTGCAAAAATAAATACGTATATAGCAACAACGAAGCCAGTTAATTTACATATATACATTTAATTATGTTGTTAATGATTCTGGAGTTTAAACCTACGTTTGTTAACACAGCCACGCGTTATTCTAAACAAATATTCTCTCGTTTTGGAGTTTTCTCACATCATTATGAACATCATTCATAATTAACCCATTTATGCCTAGTGTACTCTCCCATCCTTCTAAATTGGATTAATTTATTTCCAAATTAGGTATATCTAGTATATGTATTTCTTTATTTAAAATATTTCTTACAGAAATGCCTTTCAGCAAACACCACATACCCTGATGAGACGCTGCATCATGCGGCGTATCACCTGGGTGTACGCATTTTACCAAGGCCTTTTTTTCTAGACGCTATGCATAAATGGGTTAATTGTGTAGGGTGTACTCAAAGATATTAGGTTATTATTTTGAGTTCGGTCGAGTTGGATATTCGCTGCTCATATTTATTGGAAAGAAATCAGAATACTGTATATGCCTTACTTGTTTTACCAAACCATATATACACGTTGTAGGGCAACGATGTAAAAATACCAGTACGATTTGCCATCGGACTTAAAGAATTAAACTTATTGTGGTAAGAGCTTTTCGTAAAAGTATGCTAAATAACTAATTGTTTATTTCCTCACAACAAGGTAACTTAGAAGAATCCTAAATGCGAGCAGTTTATGAATATTTGTCTTTGTATGAACAACATTGATACTTTAAATCACCAAAAACTATGTAAGAGTTATTTGTATACATTTAGCCAGACTGAGTAATGAAGGTTTTCATTTTAAGAAACATGAATGTGTTGAATATTTGTAGTCGAAGCCAATGTTCCCGGAAGAAACCTAGATGACACCTATATACGCCAGCTGGAACAACACATATCTCGAATTTCACATTTACCGAATCAAGTTCGATTACAGGTGTTACTATTTGTTTGTTAATTGTATTATGGTTGGAAAATATACAACATCAGCGTTCCTTAAATAAGGCCTTGTTAATTTATAATGAGTTATAATATACCTAATGCTTACAAATATATGTTGCATTATAATTATTGATGCAATGCATTTTGTTTGCAAATTTGACTTAAAATCCAAATATTGTCAGATGATCAATTAGTGAAAAGGTTTAATTAAATGTCAAGTTAAAGGATGTAAGCATTCCAGTAAATATCTTCGATGACATTAACATTTAATTTTCATGATTCTGCAGATACAGGATTAGTTTAAACCTATTTATTTTAGCTCGATTGCATCGAAAGCTTAAGACTTATATAAACGCTGTCGAGTCCGTTTCCTGGGCCTTGAACCAGTACATGGTGTCTTTCGGGAATCTCTAAAGAACGCTCCCACGGTGGGAATCAAACCCGTGACCTCCCGGTCGATAGGCGCACACCATATCCATTACAACACAACGACCTCATGATACAGTATTATGGGCATAAATAAATAAGCGCGTATTGTTACGTCTGCATATATGCATTTATTCTTACCGAGTTCATGCTAGCAACAGTCTTTTTATCTGCGGTGTATGCTAAAGTACAAACTACGTACTTTTCGAGAAGCATCAGTTTAAATGATTCACCATGGTCGACATATTAAAATTGCAGACTGTTAGCACAACGAGCATATATTATTATTAACACATCGCATTCATGATTTTATTGGATTCTATGTGGTTAAACTATCTCTAACAACTTCTACAAAAAAGCGTCTCCCGCTGAAAACCACCCAAATAACTTCATTGTTCTCCTTGACATTTGATTAATCATTATTCCGAAAGCAAAACAAATTTGTAACAGCAAAATGAATGTAGAACATCCCTAGCAAGGTGATAAAAGTATAAAGATGCTAAATCCATGATGCGTTTTATTTATGTTCACGAATGGGCATGTAATAGGATATCATCCATTTGAATTTCTCGGAGCATGATTTTGTACACAAGAATAATTTGTATGTATTGCATGCACTTGAATTATGGTCTTTATAGTAATACAAAATTGTTGAATTTCGAAGTTATCTGTTATTCATTTGGAAGCCATTATAACGTCTGAACGATATCATGTGTGACGAAATCCATTTTTTAAATTTTTATGTGTTCAAATCAAACTACTTATTATCAAACTTCAAAAACATTAAACACTAAATTTACGAATATTATCAACATGCTAGTTTAACGTTGCACACACCAATCTGGAAGAATTTTCGTAGGATGTGATGAGTTGCTTTCATATATTCAAAACAGTTATCTGAATGTAATCCCTATAAATATTACTATTTTCGTCGTAAAAGTTATCACTGTACTCGTAAACCGTATTAAATGTCTCTTCATATTGTGCTTCTGCTCGAAGAGTTAAGGACCTTGATTTGTATTCAGTGACAACGGGGAGGAAGTTTTTCGGAAAGCCAATCGTATGACAGCCACACGGGCATTTTTGCTTCACATAAAGGATCACACAATTGCTAGTATATTAAAGTAACGGTGTCCATGTATGTGTACAGTTCGAGTTAACATACGCCATCACCACAGGTGGTCTTCTTTGCTCTATAAGAATAACGTGTCATTACTTTTCATTCAATCACAATTATATATATATATATGAAATTATATATCTGTTTTAAGAACTTTTGCAAATGACAACTTGCATACCCAACATAAATAAACCGTATTGCGATTGAAATATTAAACATATTTTCATATATCACGTTATGCGCGAACGAGAGCTGAACTCTCTAAAATAATTCGATAGAACTATAGTTAACCTTCACCAAAGTTTGTTAATGTATATTGCGTGCACGAAATTTGTTCAATACTTAATTAAACATTGAGTTAACAAAAACATTCACTGTACATACAATGTTAAATAACGTTATGTCACAAACTACACAAGTGCATTCATATCATATAATGAATAATGAAAACGCATTTAATGAACAACACAATTGTGGGACAACATGCATATTTCTCAACATTTATTTTCCAAATTGCAAAAAGCAAAAAGCGGCAATCAAGTATAATTTACATGAATCTTAGCCTTGACGACAGGGAAAAAGACTTATTCGTAAAAAAAGACGTGAAGGGGCATAACACTAAGATATGTTACCCATGACTTCCTTGTTAATGTAAATCAAAGCCGTATTTTTCTGAGAATACGATTTAGGGAGCTCGAGTTCATTATTTTATTACCATAAGCTAATTAATTCTTTGCATGAGTCAGCCATATATTGCATTAAATGTAATACCTACTTTGACCAATAACTGAATTTTCCCATCTCGTTTGCACGACTGATTTAAAAAAAGACAAAAATATGCACTCGTCATATTTATTTCACAATATAATTCACTTTATCGTGGCAGTGTTTTCTTGAGTCTTATATTTTCGACTTATGCAAACTACAAATATATACAATACCAATCAAATTGTACAAAGACTTATGATTGAATGTTGATATACCTAATGTATATATTCTTAAATGAAAATTATTTAAAGACAATCAATACACGCAATGTAATTTAATTACTTGGGTGTAGTTAACTTCAATTAACTAAATTTTGAGTATAGCATATTATAAATGAATAGGACTTTAAACAATAAGTCGTTCAACAATGCCGTGTTTGGTAAATGTTTTTTTCAGGGTCGACCTAGGTTAAACTCACACCACGTAATTGCCTATGTATAATATTTCGGCAGTAACGTGATAACTCCCTCTGTTTATTGGTAGGGTGACATGCAGGGCTTTTAGAAACAGGGACCTGGACACCATGTTGCAACAAGCCATGTCATATACCAAACTGATCGGGATACCTTGAAGTTTATCAGACCACCGGCATAAATTCGCATAAATCGTGGCGAGCTGAGAAATCCAAGATGGCGGCCAAGATGGCCGCCATTTCTTTTAATATTGGATAATGATAAGAATGTTTTTATCATATTTTTTGCGTACATTTGATATAATTAAATTGCTTGTGAATATTGTTCGTGTTTTGAATACTCGAGAAATAAATGCATGAAGGTTGTCACTGAAGGTCAGGACCAAGGTCATATGTAAGGTCAAAGGTCAAAAGTAATGAAAAATACCGTTCATTGCATGTATCTTTCTGTTTGTTTTGAAAAAAGTTGATAATTATTAACAAAATTATATTTCAAAGTGAAAATAAATAAATTCCCTCTTATACCATGAATAGATTTTGCAGTCATGATGCTATGGAAACCGGTAAAATAACTTCCAATATGGCCGCAAGACATACAGAAAAATGTAAAAAAAAATACAACAAATGCATGATTACCTGATAAGAGTTGACAAATATTTTATTCTGATCGATAGTAGGGTAATTATACACTTTAACCCCCAAAATATTGCTACAAATGGTATTTTAACTGATCCTTGTAGGGTAGAAGGTCCTTTAAAACATATCAAAATGTTACCACAATCGGACCACAGGAAATTTGTTTGTTTTTTTTCAAAATGGGCGCCAAGACCTATTGATGATCACAACTATGTAACTATCCAATCAAATTTGATGAATTTGGTGTCTATACCTAAGTTTTAAGGGGCAAAGAACACAAACTGATCATCCGACATTGTTTAAGTTTCATATAGTATACACAAATCCAACATGACGTCAAAAATGGCCGCCAAGATGGCCGCAAAAACCTATTTATGATAATAACTATGTAACTATCCACTCAAAGGACAAGAGACGTTAAGGGGTGCATGCATGCACATGCATGCCAAATATCAAGTTGCCATCTTCAATATTGAAAGAGTTATGGCCAATGTTAAAGTTTGTATGACATTTGACCTCGAAGGATGACATTGACCTTCACCTTTCACCACTCAAAATTTGCAGCTCCGTGAGATGCACATGCATGCAAAATATCAAGTTGCTACCTTCAATATTTAAAAGTTATGGCCAATATTAAAGTTTTCATACGGACAAACGCTATTTATTTGACATTTGACCTTATAGGATGACTTAACCATCACCTTTCACCACTCAAAACGTGCAGCTCCATGAGATACACTTGCATGCCAAATATCAAGTTGCTACCTTCAATATTGAAAAAGTTATGGCCAATGTTAAAGTTTTTGGACGGACAGACGCTATATATTTGACTTTTGACCTTGAAGGATGACCTTCACCTTCACCTTGTACCACTCAAAATGTGCAGCTCCGTGAGATGCACATGTATGCCAAATATCAAGTTGCTATCTTTAATATTGAACAAGTTACGACCATTAAAGTTTTCGGACGGACGGACGGACGAACTGACATACTGATTTACAGACAGTTCAACTGCTATATGCCACCCTGCCGGGGGCATAATAAAAAAGCATATTTTTAAACTAAAATGTCTTCATCAAAACAAAAAGTTAACATAGAACACAAATAAAATAATTTGATTCTACTTGGGCTCGAACCTTGGACCTCTCACATTTAAAACCAGTGTAACCACTACAATAAGTAACCGCTTGAAAAATTACCTTCTAACTAAGATATTAAAGTAGTGAGAGCCTAATGGGTACTTTCCAGAAACACTCTTTTTATTATCTCCACATAGTAAATTGTATATCACAACAAATTGCACAATTTATAAACTTTTTACCAACCGGTTAACTTTTTATACTTGGTTGAATACACCTACTCCTTGACTCGGTTGGGCGTTTTCTATCGATTTACCCGATATCCAAAATATATAGTTTTTTTGTAATGGGATATACATATATTTTGACAATTAATTTAATAAACGTACTTGACTGGATTTTTTTAGTAGATACAGAATGAAAAAAAGTGTAATTGAAAGAAAATTGTGCCTTTCATGTCCAAAAATGTATGCACTTATCTGGATAAAATGGCAAAAACGACAACAAATGGTTCAGTGACAATAAACTTTAATTACGCTTTATGTAACTTGTAGTGTGATGAAATCTTAAACATAATTATTTAACACAACATATTTTCTTCACACTGAATGAATTTCAGGAAGTTTTACCGTTCCTATCTGAAGAAATTTTACTTTGAGTATGCCTACCCCAATTCATTTTCACGCAATGATTTAAAGTATAAATGTGTATATCGCTTCTTTTTGGGGGGGTTTCTAGTTGCTTATTAAAAGCTACAGTTATAAACCATGACGTGTGAAGAAATTCATCTAACTTTGAATTAATATTGATATAATAAATTAACAAGTACACCGCATGACGGGTGCCACGCTCGGCTGCGAAACCTTGTCAGATTTTTTTGATTTTTTTAGAGGTCAAATCGACCTTGACCTTTGACCTAGTTACCCAAAATGGGTGTGGCGTGTAGAACTCATCAAGGTGCATCTACATATGAAGTTTTAAAGTTGAAGGTGGAAGCACTGTGATGTTAGAGACAAAGTTAAAGTTGTATATTAGAGGTAACATTGACATTGACCTTTGACCTAGTGACCAAACAATGGGTGTGGTGTGTAGAACTCATCAAGGTGCATGCATATATGAAGTTTCAAAGTTGTAGGTGGAAGCAATATGATGTTAGAGGCAAAGTTAAAGTTTTATATAAGAGGTCACAGTAACCTTGACCTTTGACCTAGTGACACACAAATGGGAGTGGCGTGTAAAACTTATCAAGGTGCATGTACATATGATTTTGCACTGTTGTAGATGGAAGCACTGTGATGTTAGAGGCAAAGTTAAAGTTTTATATTAGAGGTCACAGTGACATTGCCCTTTGACCTAGTGACCCAAAAACGAGTGTAGCATGTAGAACTCATCAAGGTGCATGTACATGTGTAGTTTCAAAGTTGTAGGTAGAAGCACTATAATGTTAGAGGCAAAGTTAAAGTTGTATATAAGAGGTCACATTGACCTTGACCTTTGATCTAGTGGCCCGCAAATGGATGAGGCGTGTAGAACAAATCAAGGTGCATGTACATATGAAGTTTCAAAGTTGTAGATGGAAGCACTTTAATTTTAGAGCCAATGTAAAGGTTTTAGCACGACGGCGGACGGCGGACGGCGGACGACGAAGAGGCTATGACAATACCTCGGAGTTTTCTCCGAAAACAGCCGAGCTTATAATACAATCTTAATGTCACCTAAAGTCAAAAGGCAACATATGAATACAGGCGCAGTTCACCACAAAATGTCAAAGTTGCCCCAATATTACGTAGCATAAAGATATATTATTTATCATGTTTCTTTAAACATGTAGCACAATAATATACAACTTATATTTTAATGAAATCAGCCAGATTAATAAAAACTAGATGTACATTATTTACTATCAGTATGAAGCCATTGCTTGATTTTGACTGGCCGCGTGTCATTTGAAAGCCATATTATCTCGTTCCGTCATTTTTCGTCACTGAAAAACTGACCGATTTTAGGGACCACTTCAGATAAAATATTTTTTTGCGTTTGTGACTTTTGGTAGTCCCTAATTGTATTTAGCAATGAACGTATCCCTAAAGTTATCCTCTCAGGAACTCGAAAATGACATAAGGCCAGTCCATATCCCGCAATGTTTTCAGCTGTTGGTCGCTTTAGAGTTCCTCTATGCAACAGCACGTCTAACAATCTAATGTTCTTGGCCTTTAAGGCTTTGCATGACTTAAACAAACTGATTTATGGATTGCAGTAACAGTAAAGATGTGGGCCATATTGTCAGTAATTTTACATGTTTTAAGCAAAGATCCCAGTGCTTCAACATCATCAGGAGCACTGTGGGCGTTGCAGGTTGCCTGGAGAACACGATACTAGATCTTCCTGTCTGTTCGAATGTCCAGGATACGATTTTTGAAAACCGGCAAAGAGTCAACAAAACTGCTTACACAATTACAAAACGTTTCAAAACAGTGTGTGTTCAGCAAAGCACTAACTAAAACCGGAAAATCAAACCTTCACCCATTATGAGCAACAAAAAAGGCTCTGGGAAACTTTGCAAGCCACATCATACAATCATGTAGAGAAGTTTTATTGATACACTATCAACACTTGCACCATTTACACGCATTATGCCATTATCATCAACAGAGATGGCAATCACTTTCTGAGCATCGGAAGAAATCGGCACTGTTGTCTTCACAAATGTCAAGAACTTAAAACCCGTCTTCAAATGCACAACAGCAATCTGAGTAATATCAGGCATTACTTAACCTCGAACTGAAATACAAAATTAAATTCACACAATGCTTATTTCATAATTTTATAATTCCCCTTTAAGTTTTATTCTGACGCCTTATATGATGGTTGGTTATGAGCAAAATCAATTTTCAGCACAACAAGCACATAACATATTGACAAGTCGTAAAACTCAAATTATCGCTTGTGAAAAGAATTCACCATTTATATGAATAGCTCAGAATTTAATATACCTATGCTCCTTCATAAGATTTATTACTAAAAGTTATAAATTTATTTTTAAAAATTGTTATATTTGGAATAGTTTTTAATATTTATAATAACAATAACAAATATTTTTAATAATGTGCCTGCCCTGGGGTTCTAACCAAAAATCTTTTTTAAAATGAAATTTTACCAAACTATGAACACAGGGCCATTAATGAAATAAGTATTATTAATATGTTTCATGTTCATCTGGAATAGGAAATAAGAAGACAGTTGATGAGAAAAAATACTACAATTTGGCACCAGAATAGTCAATAACATTGTATTAAAAAATAGTTTTAACACTTACTCCATTTCTTTCTCATAAGCATCAATGACAGCCTTGTTAGACGACGCAGTTGATATTTTATTGATGGCCTCCCCAGCATGAGCCTCCATCTTCTTAAGATTTCTATTAGCAATAAGCGTTATGTTAAGAGTGGTTAGGAAGTTATTAACCTTCAACGGCCTGCCCAAACTGACTTTCATTGCTGAAAAGAGAATTGAAAATGATAAAACATGAAAACGAAATAAGACCACAGTTACTTAATAATGACATCACAATGTATTTTCATAGAATCCATTCGTATCATCATTTCATTATTAAATAACATGAATGAGCATTCAATTGGATTTAACAATACAAATGCGAAACTAAACTTGAAAACTGAATATGATGGACACCGGAATGATTCCTTATATATTACACGATAAACAAATATTAACTGTGAATGACACTTGGAGTTTTAAGGTGTCTGAAAATGTGTAAGAAGTCGAAAAATCAATGGCAATTGTACAATGATGAAACATTAATAGAAATGGCAGGTTGAAACATGAAGACATGCATACCTGTTCCGAGCTTGGTATTTACGTCAAAGCATGTCATTCCCCTTATCTTGAGATTGTGATGATTTCCATAAGCAACACGGTTGACTTCTCTACAGTCAGGGTTTTCACAAACAACGTACCGGTAAAAATAACCACTGAGGCCTTTTTGTAGTTCGCCAACAATGTTAAATATTGTCAAATGAATGGGACACAGATTACAAAACTGACCATACTGTAACTTGTTTAGCAAAACCTCCTGCTCAGCGAGTCATCAGTCAATCAATCTTCTTCCATCCCCCCACCCAATTCTGCTTACTCTTTTCACACCATTTAGCAAATGCGAATAGCTTTTACGTGAGTCATTTTCACACAAATCGTCATCGCAGAGCTCGGAAAATGAATAATTGTTATCGAACACAACGTTGTCGATCGGTGTTTGTTCTTTTTCAATTTTGCAAATCGCTTGCGTTTATTTCGCACTTTCATTTTGCTAATAAAATGTCAACAACCATGACGTCATGAACACAAATATTTTATGAAACGAATTAATTTAACTTATATTTGTATTGTATAGTTATTAAATCTTAAAGAGATAAGCAAATTTAACTCTTAAATACAAAAATACAAATTTATTTCGTGTATTTAGTATAATTTCCGGACTTTACCGTAGATGTCGCTTATAGCCGAAACGTTTTCCGAATGCGGCGATATCGACCGACTATTCCCGATCTCAATAGGCACCTACTGCCTTAATAAGTGACTGTAGTGTAACGATTATCAATAAAGCAATAAACCGTGTAATCGCTGTCGTCTTGTAAAATTTTAAGAAAATACGCGTTAACCAAAACTCGAACAGCAAAGTTCTGCGCTATTGTTAGAAAAACCACAAAATAAACATATTTTGATTATGTTTTGTTTTTATACAAAACCAGAAAGTTTCGCGTGTTTGCCCAGTCGCTGTGATCTTTCCCCTGTGATCAGTTATTAATTTAAACAATTAGCTTTGCATTATTGGCAATTAATGTTGTAATAAATGTAATAGGCACAAATGCAGTACTTATTTACACTAATTTACAAAAAAAATCACCACTATGCAAGATATTCTTAAAACAAAAATATATACAGTAATCCGTATAAATAACTTCTCCTCCCGTAGGCGAAAATAAAATGCATTGCATGCTAGTCGCCGCACTCCAGTACGATGCCAACAAACGTACAATCACAATATGATTCGCAGATATTTGTTTTCTGACCGTCCCAGAAAAGAATCCGTTATATTAAAGATCATGATTTTTGACACGAGAAATTGGGTGTTGAAAAGGCTTCTTATAAGAAATGCTATACATAAAATACAAAAGGAAAACGTTATATAACGAATACACTACGTGTCATTAGCAGTGCAAATCGGCTGTTGACGATACACAAATGAAAAAATGCAACACGTAACCAACATCACTGCAAGGTCTATTCTCACATGATGTTTTTTACATTCCTTGCAGAATAGTTGTAATCAACCACACTAAGTTTGCTTTAATATAAATAGATAAAGGAAACAAAACATATTATCTGTTTCATATAGCAATCGTCGCATACACATGCCAGATTAACACAAGCCGTAAAGATAGCAATAAAACCCATTTCATATAAACACCTAACATACACAGAGCAGATAAACGGCAGCTTTAAGGTCAAACAATCCTATTCCCTATATATTCCATATGTCGGCAGTATGCATAATGCAAATACTTGGTTTCTTCAAAAGAAGCTGGTAGTATTCAATACGTGTTTTGTGTTACATTGTGTTCTTGACCACGTTGTACTTAAGGCATCGGCACATTTAACGTGCGCATTATTTCTAGTATAGAATTGTCTTAGATTTGTTGATTCTCTCAAGTTCTTTATTATACAAGTATGTGTTTTGATCGTTTTTGCATTTAAATTGAAATTAGATCTTGCTATGGTCTTAACAATAAGAACTATAATTATTAAGGTACATCAATAATCGGGATTTGAACGCTTTTTTATTCATAACATAATTAATACATGTATGTATTCATTCCTTATAGCGTAACATAGACTTCATTGTCTAGTAATGTTTTCGCGTTTTTTTTTATTATTTCGGGTTAGTGCTAAACATCTGGCGTACATCCGTCTTATAGAAATGAAACATATATTTACCGTAATAAAAGTGCTTCGAAAGACAATCAAAGATAATTCAAACTATCTTAGGATAACCTTGCAACCTTACAGGATGGTGAGGTATTTGACAGACAATATACCTGTAACAAATGAGTGTTGATTTATTCGCTCACATGCAGCAGTATTATATTTAATATATGTTCAAATCTGAAGATTTTAACGAACGAATGAATTCTTTCCTTCACACAAGTTTTGCGTGGTTTAATATAACAGTGGTATGTAACTGTCATGAAACAATATAAAAAAAATCATAGTCCGATGATAACTTGTATTTTGCATTATTTCGCCACTTTCCTAGTTTCGGTTCCCTATCTAACGTAGTATTTTTAATTTCACCTACTTGGATCCAATACAGCCGAATTTATCTTGTCCTAGGATATCGACAAAAAAGCGTCCAAACAAGGACCGGAAGCGTCTCGAATGTATTTTGTCATTGTTTTGCGGGCATAAAATGAAGTGTAAAGCGTCCTTTTCGTACTACACATATTATAACTTTAAATAAAACATAGCAAATCAACTGATATTGCGTAGCAGTGGAGCCCTATTATTTATAAAATATCCATCCAACTCTTTGGAAGAAAATAAACAATTTCGTCGTGTTGATTTGCAGATATTGTATACGTGATTTTATAACAAAACCGTACTTAGATCAACATGTTATAAAGAGGGTATTCAACAATCAATATATTGCAAATGTACATATTCATGATGCAAAACGCTAAATTCATCATATGAATGCGTATAGACTTATCTAGTTATTTTATGAATGGATCACTGCTTAAAGCCAAATAAATCGGAGTGAGTATGGGATTAAAGATGGTGAACAAAATTAACTACAAATTTACGCATTTGCGTGATCATAAACGATTAATTTTTTATCGTTTATTACCGGATGTTTTTGGTTACAACTTGGTTGTTTTCGTCAAAGTTCACTATGACAGAAGAGCGAAGCCTATATGCTCATATCATTAATTGAAAGCACTAATTGGGCCCTGGAAAGAAAGAAATGGCGAGCATAGACATATGCGTGCTCAGATAATGTTTTTACTGTATAATGTCAAAACAACCGAAACTATGGAAAAA